>NC_056406.1:0-7500 GCF_905147365.1 Aricia agestis | reverse complement strand
TACTCGTACCCTATCCTCATCTCCGTCCAGAACGTACTGTATGAGGTGCTTGTTCTGATTACGGATAGCGTCACAGATGTCGTCATCCGTATTCGACTTCAGCACCCCATACAGTATGATCTGGGGGTCCTTATTTCTTACTGTCTCTACCTCAAACTTCTCTCCCGCACACTTCACTAACTTTCTCTTTGCCCTATCTCTTTCGTTTTTATCTCTAAATCCTATTAAAACTTTCCTCCCCCTCCCCTTTCTGATCCTCTCCACCTGAAATCCTTCCTTTTTCGCTTCTATTATTTTTCCTACGCTATCTACTATCTCCTGTCCTGTCATATCCTTTTCCTTGTCCGTGATCGCTAAGGAGTGGACAGTTATGGGCCCCGATCGCGAAGGTGGGATTTTCACCACTTCCTTCGCTGCCTTGGCCGCATAACTCTCCACTACCTCGGCGGTATCCTTCCTAGTTTCATTTGTTGTCCTTACATTTAGTTTTTCCACATATTCATCAATCCTACCTACCAACATATCCCTTAACTCCTCCATATTTATATGAATTTTTTCCTTTAATTTTTCGTTAGGTTAGGTTAGGTTAGGTTAGGTTAGGTTAGGTTAGGTTAGGTTAGGTTAGGTTAGGTTAGGTTAGGTTAGGTTAGGTTAGGTTAGGTTAGGTTAGGTTAGGTTAGGTTAGGTTAGGTTAGGTTAGGTTAGGTTAGGTTAGGTTAGGTTAGGTTAGGTTAGGTTAGGTTAGGTTAGGTTAGGTTAGGTTAGGTTAGGTTAGGTTAGGTTAGGTTAGGTTAGGTTAGGTTAGGTTAGGTTAGGTTAGGTTAGGTTAGGTTAGGTTAGGTTAGGTTAGGTTAGGTTAGGTTAGGTTAGGTTAGGTTAGGTTAGGTTAGGTTAGGTTAGGTTAGGTTAGGTTAGGTTAGGTTAGGTTAGGTTAGGTTAGGTTAGGTTAGGTTAGGTTAGGTTAGGTTAGGTTAGGTTAGGTTAGGTTAGGTTAGGTTAGGTTAGGTTAGGTTAGGTTAGGTTAGGTTAGGTTAGGTTAGGTTAGGTTAGGTTAGGTTAGGTTAGGTTAGGTTAGGTTAGGTTAGGTTAGGTTAGGTTAGGTTAGGTTAGGTTAGGTTAGGTTAGGTTAGGTTAGGTTAGGTTAGGTTAGGTTAGGTTAGGTTAGGTTAGGTTAGGTTAGGTTAGGTTAGGTTAGGTTAGGTTAGGTTAGGTTAGGTTAGGTTAGGTTAGGTTAGGTTAGGTTAGGTTAGGTTAGGTTAGGTTAGGTTAGGTTAGGTTAGGTTAGGTTAGGTTAGGTTAGGTTAGGTTAGGTTAGGTTAGGTTAGGTTAGGTTAGGTTAGGTTAGGTTAGGTTAGGTTAGGTTAGGTTAGGTTAGGTTAGGTTAGGTTAGGTTAGGTTAGGTTAGGTTAGGTTAGGTTAGGTTAGGTTAGGTTAGGTTAGGTTAGGTTAGGTTAGGTTAGGTTAGGTTAGGTTAGGTTAGGTTAGGTTAGGTTAGGTTAGGTTAGGTTAGGTTAGGTTAGGTTAGGTTAGGTTAGGTTAGGTTAGGTTAGGTTAGGTTAGGTTAGGTTAGGTTAGGTTAGGTTAGGTTAGGTTAGGTTAGGTTAGGTTAGGTTAGGTTAGGTTAGGTTAGGTTAGGTTGAGCTTAAATTTTCCGGGGCGGAGCCTATGCTTCTTGTCGGATATTTGAGTTCATGGTGTCAATGGATGCGCCTATTGGTTGCCGATTTTTGGGTGGTAGTTGCGTCTCAAAAACCCCAGTGGTTTTTGAGATATTTAATTTTTGGTGTTTTTCTAGTTTGTAGGGAAATTGTTAGTAGGTCATCCAAGTAACGAAGCATTGGTAGACGAGTTTTGTCCCAGTGTTTCTTTGCGGGGGTGACCCCTAACGGGGGGGAATAGTTCTTTATATTTTGTTTTAGTTCTTTTCTTGTATTTGGTGTTGGTTTTGGTTTTATTTTTGGTGTTTGTCCTAGGTTTAATTTTAGTTTTTAAGATTAAATTTAGGTTTTGTATATTTGGTGGAAGGCTTTGTCGGCACCTGTCCGAGTTCTCGGGTGGGTGAGCGGTGAAGTGTTTGGCATTATGCCAAAGGGGGACAAAGATTCGGGGGGGGTTCAGGAGGGATCTTCAGAGGGGGTTCGTAGGTCCTCTGGTTCGGGACTCGTGTTGTCCTTTGGGGATGATAGGGGTTCCGGGGATGACGATAGAGAGTCGGAGGAAACTAGGGAGAGAGAAGGGAGGATAATTGGCTCCAAACGGAGCTCGTGTGGCATCCGTGCGGGGGTGACTGTGGAGGAGCTGCTGGGGGTCGAATCGATCCCATCTATGTCGGAATCGGAGATGGTCGCTACTAAGCGTCTTTTTTCAGAGATCTCTGGTTCCGACACGGAGGATGTTGGTACAGCCAACAGTTTGTCGAAGGTGCAGACGGCCAAGCGTGGTAAGACGCGTGGGTCGCTGAGCAGGCTTTCGGCAGCTCGACAAGAGCTGCGCGAAAGAACTGAGGAGGCCAGGGCGGCGGACTTCGTTTCCGCCCTAGAGAAGAAGACGCGAAAGGAGTCCAAAACGGGAAATCCCACTCCGCCTGGACCCCTTGACATAGATGTGGAGACCATGGGCCCGGAGGACTTGCTCGGTGCTGCTGAGAGTAATCTCGAGGAGATTCTCAGCATTGCGGCCAGGTCCTCCAATTTGAAAGGGGGGTACGCACACAAGATACGGCGTGCTACCTCTGCGGTGAGATGCATTATTGACGCGCTTGCATCTCGCACCGTGGTGGAAGAAACTCGGCGACTCACTGCAGATAATGGTAGGCTGCGTCGGGAGTTGGCAAACCTCCGGGAGGAAGTCCGTGCCTATAAACGGGACTTTGAGGAGAGTCGTGCGTCGGTGGCAAAGGAGAGGTCTTCTCCAATGTCCAACGAACAGTTGGGCATTTTGGAGAAGAGCATCGCCAAGTTGGTGGGCAACTTGGTCGATGGGAGGCTGGCGGGGTTAGAGGCACGGTTGCCGCCCCCTGCAGTGGTTCGTCCGCCCTTGGCGGCTGATAAGAAGCGGGAGGCTCTCGAAAAGAGAGCCACCGCCGACAAAAGCCCTGTGCCGGAGGCTGCCGCAGCTCGCGACTTGCCTCCGGTGCTGACTACGCCGGCGGTTTGTCGTCGGCGAGAAGAATTTCCGGCTCTCCCGGTGCGCCCGGAGGTGCGACCAGCCCCAACTCCTGCGCAAACTAAAAAGAGCAAGAGCAAGGGCAAAGGAAAGGGGAAGGGGGCCGACCAGCCGGAACCGGTCAACCCTGGCCCCTCCACATCCAGAAGTGCGGCGGCTGAGAGGCCACCAGAGTCTTCGGCGGCGTCAGCTAAGAGGCCAGAAGAGTCTTCGGCTGTGTCGGCTGCTGTTCCAGTGGTGGAATCGTCGGAGCCATTGGGCGGGTGGACAGAGGTCGTCCGCAGGAAGACCTCGGCGAAGAAAGTGGCGCCAAAACAGCCGGCACAGGTGGCGGCTAAGAAGCCGAGGGTACAGATGCCTCGCTCCACGGCCGTCCTTGTCAAATTAAAGGCGGATGCGGCGGACAAAGGCGCCACATACAGCTCGGCGTTGTTAAAGGCGGAAAGCGCCATTAAGTTGGACGAGTTAGGGCTCGGCCCCCTCCGCATCAGGCAGTCGGCCACTGGAGCCAGGTTAATAGAAATACCTGGCTCTACCAGCCATGAAAAGGCGGATTTGTTGGCGGCCAGACTGTCCGAAGTTCTCGCGGAGGAGGCTGACATTTCAAGGCCCGTGAAGTGCTCAAATTTTAAACTCACGGGCCTTTCTGACGCTGCGACTGTAGAGTCAGTCATATCTGCAGTCGCAGGAGTGGGTGGATGTTCCCCCACCCAAGTTTGGGTGGGAGATATACAGAGGGGGTCTGTCGGGACGGGTTTTGCTCGCATGAGCTGCCCAGTGATGGCGGCCAAGAAGTTGGTGGAGCTGGGCAGCTTTGCCGTCGGTTGGAGCAGAGTGACCGCGCATCTTGTGGATGCGCGGCCAAGCCACTGCTTCCGCTGTCTGGGGTTGGGGCACTATGCTGCTTTGTGTCCCCCCAAAATGAAGGACCGCAGTGGCTTGTGCTACCGATGTGGTACACCTGGACATACCGCGTCTGGGTGTAAGGCGAAGCATCCGAAATGCGCGGTCTGTTCCGACTCGAGCAGACCTTCGGACCACGTTATGGGGGGTAAATCGTGTAACCCCCCAGTAACCCGGGGAAAAGTTCCCTCCTCTGGGAGGGGACAGGCGGCGCCGGAAGCTGATATGTCTGAATAATGCCAGGACATCTTAGCTTCCTTCAGGCCAACGTAAACCACTCAGCTGCGGCTCAGGATCTCTTCCTGCAGACCGTGGCGGAGTGGAGTGTTGACGTGGCGGTGGTCTCGGAGCCCTATTACGTTCCTTCTCAGCCACATTGGGCTGGGGACGATGAGGGCTCCGTCGCCGTTGTGGTGAGGCCAGGCGCTGGACCCCCCCTCATACCAAGAATGAGGGGCCCCGGGTACGTGGTGGCGGCTTGGGGAGAGTATGCCGTCGTCGGGATTTACTTCTCCCCAAATCGCAATCTAGCCGCCCTAGAGCAGTTCCTTGATGCTCTAGGGCCGCTGATCAGGAGGCTAGCCCCCCTCCCCATCATAGTGGCAGGGGACTTCAACGCCAAGTCCTCGGCGTGGGGTTCCCCGGTCACTGATCCGAAGGGGAGGGAAGTGGAGGAGTGGGCTTTAGCCTCGGGACTGTCCCTATTGAACACAGGGACAGTCCAGACTTGTGTGCGACGGACGGGCGGTTCAGTGGTGGACTTGTCGTTCGCCACTCCCGCCGTCGCGCGCAGAGTGGAGGGGTGGAAGGTGGTAACGGAGGTGGAGACGCTCTCGGACCATCGATATATACGGTTCGAGGTGTCTCCAGCCTCCACATCGAGTCCAGCGTCTCGGTTCAGGGGGCAAAGTGTGTTCCCGCGTTGGGCAATCTCTAAGCTCAACCGGGAGCTTGCAGAAGAGGCGGCTATTGTCGGCCGCTGGAGCTTCCCGTCGGCTCAGACTATGGGGGTGGACGAGTTGGCTGGCTGTTTCGGCAAGGTTTTACACAGCGTTTGCCGGGCAGCCATGCCTAGAGTTTGGGGTCCTCCCCCGCCTCGGCGGGCAGTATATTGGTGGTCGACAGAATTGGCCGACCTTCGCGCCGCCTGCAATGCGGCGCGTCGCGCCTATTGTCGCAGCAGGCGGCGCCGCCCCCAGGACGTGGAGCGCGATGACCGGCTGTACAGGGTCTACCGAGCAAAACGGGAGATCCTGCAGCTGGCCATCAGTCGGGCCAAAGAGCGAGCATGGCTGGAGCTAGTGGAGGGGCTCGAAAACGACCCCTGGGGCCGACCGTACAAACGGGCGCGAGAAAAACTTCGCGCCCAGTCAGCCCCCTTAGCGGAGACGCTCCAGCCGCAACTGCTGGAGGATATCGTCCGGGAGCTGTTCCCGGACCCCCCAGCAGGCTTCGCTCCGCCGCGGATGGCCATGCGGACGCTGGACTCGATGGAGGAGGGTGTTCCACCTCCCGTCACCGATGCCGAAATGGAGACGGTATTGTTCCGTCTCCGAAGAAAGAAGAGGGCGCCCGGTCCGGACGGGGTGCACGGTAGAGTTCTAGCTCTAGCTCTCGTGCACCTCGAAGATAGGCTCCGGGAACTGTTTAACCGCTGCCTTCAGAGCGGACAGTTCCCGGGAGCATGGAAGAAAGGTCGGCTCGTCCTTATACCTAAGGGCGGGCGACCACCGGACTGTGCGTCGGCGGTGCGGCCGATTGTGTTGCTGAACGAGGTGGGCAAGGCGTTTGAGCGTATTCTTGCCTCCCGCCTCGTTCGACACTTGGAGGAAGGCCCTGGACCCGGACTGTCTGATAATCAGTTCGGGTTTCGGGCCGGTCGGTCGACCGTCGACGCCATTAGGCGTCTTAAATCGGTGACGGAAGAGGCGGAACGCCGAGGGGAGGTGGTGGTGGCGGTGTCGTTCGACATCGCCAACGCCTTCAACAGCCTCCCTCACAGCGTAATACGGGAGGCACTGGAATATTTCGAGGTGCCCCCGTATCTCGGGAGGCTGTTGAACGAGTATCTCTCCGATAGGGAGGTCGAGTACGAGGACGGGTCGGGGTCTCTAAAGAGGCGGAGCGTCGAGTGCGGCGTCCCTCAGGGCTCAAATGTGGGCCCAGATTTATGGGACGTCGGCTACGACTGGGTCCTGCGGAGCGGTCTCCTCCCCGGAATGGTGCTAGTCTGCTATTGCGACGACACTTATGCACTATTTCGGGGACGGACTTTTCAGGAGGCTGCGCGGCTGGCGGAGGTGGGATCATCCCTCATTGTCAGCCGCATAGAGCGATTGGGGCTTCGGGTACGCTTAAGCAAGACCGAAGCCCTGCTCTTCCGCGGACCCGGGAGGAGAGGACCCCCACCCGGAGCTCGACTCCTTATCGGAGAGACGGAGGTCAGGATGAGTCCGACGCTTAAATGTCTTGGGCTCATCCTGGACGGGAGGTGGACCTTCGGCCCACACTTCCAACAGCTGGGACCGAAGGTCGTGAGGGCGGCGTCAGCGCTGGGCCAGCTCCTGCCTAATATAGGAGGGCCCAGCGAAGCCTGCAGGCGGCTGTACTCCGGAGTCTGTCGGAGTATAGCCCTGTACGGTGCCCCAATTTGGGCGGACTCCCTCACCGCTCGCAATAAGGCCCAGCTGCGAAAAGCGCAGCGGGTCATAGCGGTGAGGGTGATCAGGGGGTACCGTACGGTCTCCTGGGTGGCAGCTACTGCCCTGGCAGGTGACCCGCCATGGGAGCTTGTTGCGACGGTCTTCGCCGAGTTGCACCTCCTCGTTTCAGAGAGGAGGTCGCGGGGCGAGGACTTGCAATGGGAGGAGCTCCGGCGGGTCCGAAGGCTGGGAGAGCAGTGGCTGTTGAGGAGGTGGGGTGAGGACCTGGCGCAGGCCCAGTACGGGCAACGTACTGCTCAGGCTCTGCGTCCAGTTCTTGCGGCGTGGATGCGCCGCAAGAGAAAACCCCTCACCTTCCGCCTTACACAGGTGCTCACCGGACATGGTTGTTTCGGTGCGTACTTGTGTAAGGTCGCCAGGAGGGAGCCTACGCCAGCCTGCCACGACTGTGGCGCTGCGGAGGACACGGCCCAGCACACCCTCGAGGTGTGCGATCGTTGGGCCGTGCAGCGCCACGATCTCGTGGCAGTGCTAGGTGGAGACCTCTCACTCCCGAGCATGGTGCGCTGCATGCTCGAGAGTGATGAGGCTTGGCAGGCGGCGGTCTCTTTCTGTGAAACCGTCCTTTCACAGAAAGAGGCCGCGGAGCGGAACAGAGAGGATAACCCTTCCTCCGTTCCGCTCCGCCGGCGTAGGACGGGAGTGCGGAGGCGTCGCTATGCGAACCTCCAATAACTTCCGTCCCACGGGGCTCCGGGTCAGGATGGGT